>NW_026896871.1:0-25835 GCF_033153095.1 Gastrolobium bilobum | reverse complement strand
GAAGGCGATCTTGACATCCATTTGCCAAATTTCATAGTCGTGATATGCCTCTATCGCAAGCATGATCCTAATAGATTTGATCATGGCAACCGGTGAGAAAGTCTCATCATAGTCAACTCCTTGTCTTTGACGATACCCTTTCGCAACCAACCTAGCTTTGTAGGTCTGAACGTTGCCATCTGCATCAGTCTTTCTTTTAAAGATCCATTTGTTACCGATAGGAACTATTCCTTGCGGTTTAGGAACCAAGGTCCAGACCTTGTTTTGATACATCGAGTCCATTTCAGATTCCATGGCTTCAAGCCATCTAGAAGAGTCAACATCCTTGACTTCCTCTTCGTAGTTACTTGGTTCATCATCCTCGACGGTTTGCTGATTCTCAATCACAAACCCATACCTCTCAGGTGGATGGATGACCCTCGTTGACCTACGGAGTTGTGTGTTTACTTCTCCATTGGAGAACGTCGCCTGCGGAGCAGACTCGGGTTCCTCAATCTGTTTATGTGGTTCTTGAGCTTCTTCAAGATCAATCTTACTCCCACTGGCTCCTTTAGAGATCAAATTCTTCTCAAGGAACTCAACATTCTTTGACACAAACACCTTGTGTTCATCCATGGAGTAAAAGTAGTATCCCTTAGTACCTTTGGGATACCCCACAAATAGACATTTAGTACTCTTAGCACTAAGCTTGTCTGATGCCAACACTTTAACATAAGCTGGCGATCCCTATACCCTGAGGTAACTCAGGTTGGGTCTCTTACCATTCCATATCTCATATGGTATGGTCTGAACAGATTTTGACGGTACCCTATTTAGAAGGTATGCCGCTGTGTCTAAGGCATATCCCCAAAACGATTTTGGAAGTTGAGTCTTACTCGTCATAGACCTGACCATGTCTAACAAGGTCATGTTTCTCCTTTCGGAGACACCATTTTGGTGTGGTGTGTAAGGTGCAGTAAACTGCGAGAGAATTCCATTTTCTCTCAGATAATCTTGAAACTCATGGCTTAGATATTCACCACCACGATCTGATCGTAATGTCTTAATCATCTTGCCACGCTGTTTCTCTACTTCATTCCTAAACTCCTTGAACTTTTCAAAGGCTTCGGATTTATATCTCATTAGGTACACGTATCCAAATCTTGATTTGTCATCAGTAAAGGTGATGAAATAGGAGTATCCTCCTCTAGCCTCTATAGACATTGGCCTACAAACATCAGTGTGAATAAGTTCTAATAACTCACTAGCCCTATGACTCTCAAGCCTTTTGGGCTCGTGACAAGTCATTTTCCCAGCTAGACAAGATTCACATTGTCCATAGGATTCCAAATCCATGGAATCTAGGTATCCATTTGCATGCATCCTAGACAATCTTGTTTCGTTTATGTGCCCTAGTCTACAATGCCAAAGATAAGATTGATTATCTATCCTAGGTCGTTTCACAGCTATATTGAGCATTTCAGTTCCCATTTCCAGAACATACAATCCATTTGTTAAAGAAGCAGTACCATAAACAATATCATTCAAAATGATAGAAAATGTACCATTCTTAATACTAAAAGTAAAACCATCTTGTTCTAAACAAGAAAAATAAAAATTATGTTTCTAGAAATGTTTGGAACATAAAGACAATTATTCAAATGCAATAAAAGGCCCGTAGGCAAAATAAGGTCGGCATCTCCAATAGAATGAGCAGCAACCCTTGCTCCATTGCCAACGCGGAGGTCCACCTCGTTTCTCTCCAATCTCCTTGGGCTCCTAAGCACCTGCAATATATTGCAGATATGAGAACCACAGCCGGTATCCAATACCCATGAGGTCGGATTAGCACAAGAATAATTTATCTCAATCATGAAAATACCTGAGGCAGAAGCATCACCATGCTTCTTGTCCTTCACACTCTTCAGGTAGTCTGGACAGTTCCTCTTCCAATGGCCTTTCTTGCCACAATGGAAGCACTCAGCATCACTTTTGTCCTTAGATGCATTCTTACCCTTCCTTTTGCCTTTCTTCTTCTTGGGTTATCATTTGGGTTTGAGGGAGTCGCCTTTCGCAGGCTCCTTGCCTTTACCCTTGGCCTTGCTAGGCCCACCAATCAGAAGAGCATGTGTCCTATCCTTTTTGATAGACACTTCAGCATTTGTTAACATGCTTAACAATTCAGCAAGCTCACAAGCATCCCATCCATGTTGTAATTCATAATGAACTGACTGAAGGAAGGTGGAAGCGAGGTCAGGACTAAGTCATTACTTAGCTCGGCATCCATCACGAAGCCTAGATTTCCTAGCTTCTCAATGAGCCCGATCATCTTAAGAACATGACTGCTCACGGACATGTTCTCAGACATCCTGCATGAGAACATTTCTCTAGAGGCCTCATACCTCTCATGCCTGCCTTTAATGTCATACAACTCCTTGAGATGTAAGACAATAGAGGGAGCATCCATATGCTCATGTTGCCTTTGCAGTTCAGGCGAAATGGATGCCAACATGATGCAGACAGCCAACACATTGTCATCCATGTGTTGTTTGTGGGCCTCGAAATCAAATTCCGCGAACTCATCTTCCCCTTCCTTAGGAGCTACGGGTAATGCAACATCTAGGACATAAGCAATCTTTTCGGCCCTAAGAACAATTCTCAGGTTCCGATACCAGTCCATAAAGTTTGAACCGGTCAGTTTGTTCGTATCGAGTATTGAGCGCAGTGACAGTGAATTAGTCATACTAAAACTGAAAAAGATGTAAAGATGATTTAATTAATATATTTAGACATGTCGTATAAACAAATCATTAAAGACTTTAAATAATTTGCCCCTCCCACTATTTTATCTAAGTCAATGACCCTTACCATTTGACTTAGGGTTAATCTACTTTTAGATTTTACCTTAGTGAGATTAAGAGTGTGATTATCTATTTTAACCCACGTCTGAGACCGCAAGATTAATTTAAATAATGGGTTGATCTTCATCAACAGTATCTCATACCCTCTCTTAACATTAGGTTGACAACTCTTTGTCACTTAGTGGAGCATCTCATGCATCCAACCTAGCATTATTACCCTAAGCACATAAGCCTGGCTGCGCCTGCAACTTATGCCTTAGTTAAGCATTAACCAACACCTAAGTGTCTAACACTTTTAATACTACTCTTACTCAACGAAACAGTGGGTCCCAACTGAGTTGTGGAGCACCACTATGTAGAGGAGGTTCAGGTAATATTGGTGGTGGGAGGTAATCATATGCTTAATAATTTATTCCTTTTAAGGGTTCCTTTTACTTAGGGGTTTATTAGGTCTCATCAAATGCATTTATATTATTATCATGCTAGTCGTATCCTATGTCAAACATCTATCGGATTACACTGGTCGTGATTGGACGTGCATAATAATACATACAAGCGCGCTTTGTCCAATTCATGCATACTAGTCGTTTAAAACATAAAAGCATACATGCTAATAAAATAGTTTTATTTGAGACGGTCATGGTGCTCGTGCATTCGTCCTTCCGCTTCTCAAGCCATGGCTCCTTGTCGTCTAAACGCCACTAGCCTATTTCTCTAATTACATATAATTGAAGAAACTCCAAAACATCTTTGGAGGGACAAATAAAAAATTTAAAATTCAAAATTACATTTTAATTCAAATCGAACAAAATTACACCTTTAATTTAAAATATAAAATTTGAAATTTAAACTCGGGCACCATGACCATCCCCTTCCAATTTGTACCTGAAAATACAAATAACTTGCAAGCACATAATATCACATAATATATAACATGTTCATCCATACGTCAGATCATTTTAACATTTAAAATATCAACACAAGAATCATGATTCAAATTTTCTTAATGGCCGAATTATATAACAATTAATATAATTTAAATTTTGATGACTCTTTCTCAAAGAACACAAAATTAAACCACACATGCAGACACCACACATGGTATGGCCGAATCACATATCACATATATGATTAAATTTTTTAACAAAATTTCATGTCTTTCTCATGGAACAATTCACAGCGAAAATTAAGAAAACAATCAAGGTACTCATAGTACCCCTCATGGCCGATTTTATCCCTTTCAAAAAGGTGTTTCTTTTAAAACTTTCACAAAGAAAAGAAACAAAACCATGATCACATACAGACATATGAACATAGCAATCACATTAACATGTTCATAAAATAAAAACTTTAACGATTTAAAGCATAGTATTTCGAAATCCATATGCTATTATTCAAGTTTTAATTGGAATTTTGACCGTAAAGAACAAGTTTTTACAAACAAGGTACCGTCACCCGCCGATGGTAAAGCAACTGGGCTTTGATACCACTTGAAAGAAACTGACCTTGAAGGTCGAGGCATGTGAGAGGGAAAAACAAAATTTTTCGAGCGGAATAACACATATCATATCAAGAAACATGCTTTAGGGCATGGATGCTACCTTGTTTGCTTTCCAAAACTTGAGGATGATCAAGATGAGGCTTGAAGATGCAAGCCCTCTAATGTTGATCCACACCACCCTTTGTCAAGACGGAAGAACTCTTCTTCAAGGCCACCAACGAAAACACCAATGGAGGCAAGCTATACGCTCAATGTGTGGAGGAAAAGGCTAGGTCAAGGTGTTTAGAAGAGTGAATATTCAGCAAGAATAGACACAAAAGTGGCGCATGGATTTACTTTGAAAAAGGCTAGGTTATTTCAAAACTCTCTTAAGAAAAACCTGACAAAAGGAACCCACAAGGAGATGAGAGAATCAGTTAATTAAAATCAGATTTTCTTCACTTAAATAAAGCCCTATGTAGCGCACACTAGGGGGGATGAGTAGAGTTGTTGCAACATTCAAATCTTGTCAACAACTTCCTCTCACATCCTCATGATATCAAGTGAATATCTCAACAAGAATCTGACTCAACAACCACCATATGGCCAGCAATATGGTGCGCCCCACTTGGCCTCATAACAGTCCAGATACGTTGAGCAGATGCATTCAAACTTGAACCAACTGTCTCACTTATTCTCTCAACAAAACCAAATCTGACTGGAGCTCATTTGGTTGATCCTATGACCATCATCAGATGCCAAAATCAGTGCCCCATATCCTCACTAGAAGATTCTCAAAGATCTCCTCTTGATATTTGGGATTTGTTCCAACAAGATCTTATCTTATCCTTTTGTTATGAAACAACTTTTCATAGCCAATTCAAATTCGAATTCAAACATTTGAATTCAAACGTTCAAATATTTAAATTTTCAATTCAAATTCCAAATTCAAATTTCAAATTCAAAATTCAAAATTTCAAATTTCAAATTCAAAATTCGAATTTCAAAATTCAAAATTCAAATTCCAATTTCAAATTTCAAAATTCAAAATTCAAATTTCAAATTCAAAATTCAAAATTTAAACATTTGATAATTAATTTAACTAATTAAATTAATTAGTAATGTCTTGGACCATCCAAGCCCATTAACTAACCATGCGCCCTTTTTTCCCTTTTGGTGGGCTTCCAAACTTCTTCTTGGGCTAACAACCATTATTAGGCCCAATACCTTTAATGCTATATTGTCATGACAATAAGGTGTTAGTGTGTGACCCATTAGGCCCAACATAGCCACTGAGATAAATGGGCTTGGGCCCAATAAGCCTATAACTCATCTAATGACAACACAGAGCACTAGCAATGCTTTGTTGCCCCAGAGCTAGTTAGGTTAATGACATAATCATCCTATTATACATATTTGGTTGTCTTATGTATTTCCTTTCGTCTCAGTTACCTTCCCATAAAACCTAGGGTAAGGAAACGAATCAACCCTTGCGGTTTAGGGTAAGCTTTATTCGAAATAGGGAATCTTCAATTTATTGACTCTAAAGGCAGATCATCTCATGATCTCTTTTACTATGCATAGATTCCCGAGTCACTGTAAATGTCATCCCAATTTCTCCGGTTTACAGATAACCTAATCTCTCACAGAGATTTGACGAATTCCTTCAGCTTATCACCCTAGCCCTGTGCTCTTTCAAGACAAGCCCAACAGTATACCTATGAGTCTCCATGTTTCAGGCAGACGAGGTATCCAGTCAAAGCATGCTTTCTAGAACACAGTCTATGCAATAACTTCTGGTCTAAGGAAAGACATACCCAAATATAAAGAGACTACTCTAATGATATTCTCTGGGAGATTTCCTCATAGAGTCTCTTTGTGGGTCTGTTCAGTGCGAGCTATGCCCTTATAGGTCCACCCACGACTTTAGCTAAGACATCTCCATATCTGTAGCTCATGAGGTCTTTACCTTGCATCCGAATACAAGTAGATAAGTCGTGCTAGTCTTACCCGAGATCACTTATCCCCAATCTCAGTGTCTCTAGACTAGGAACATAAAATTAGGAATAAACATCCAGTATCCTTGAATCCTCATGATCGTGATCTCATCACAGATACTCAAGAGATACTTATTTTATTCCAAGGGGTTTATCCAGTTACTCATATATAATATTAACAGTAATATCAAGACAAAATATGAAACAGGATAAAGAATGCTTTTATTTATTTTCGACAATACAAAGGTCCACTTATGTCCTAATCTAATCAAAAGATTGTCTCTAGGACATCCATATACTGACACTCTAAACATCGTCATGTTCGCCAGACGGTTGGCCTCCAACACGTCCTCAATGGCCTTCCTGATCGCCTCTCTGATGACGTCCAGCATGGCCTGGTTTGCCATTCCCATGGCCTCCTGGTCGGCTTGTCGGCCCGCCTGCATCTCAGCCAATGCAGCCAGGACAGGATCGGGCTGATCCTCCAAAGTCTCGCGGTTTCTCCCGCGGCTTACCATGACTCTGTACAAGTTACACAAATTATGAGTTGATCAGGCCCACGCAATGTGATCACATATGCATTATCATAATAATACTCGACGGAGCAAACACACAAAACAGACACAACCAAACATCCTAATCATTGCAATACATACAGGCTTTTCCTTTGAACCGTTGCTCTGATACCATAAAATGTAATACTCCGTATATATCTGGTAGTGTTATCATTACATCGTATTAAGCTACGCTTAATTAAAAATGCGGAATATTCTTTTTCTTTTCAATTATTACGTCATTATCAATTACCAACTTGATTACTTAATCAATTTAATAAAAATATCGCCTGAATGTAAATTGCAATAAGACATCTACTGGAATACCTCAATATAATATATAAAGTGAGTATCTAAGTCACGGCATTACATCACGTAATCCGGACAATATCCTGATACATTAATCCAACTCTAATAAAAGCAAGACATATCAAGTCTACGTGGCATGGACAATCCCCATGCTCACCAAATCAACAGTGTCTCAACAAGATAATCATAATCATATAATGAAGCTCAAAGCATAAAAACAGCATGCATATCCAGCATCCAACAAGTCAGCAATGTCATCAATATCTAACTCAGCTCCGGCCTCCTGAGATCTCAACATTACCTAATCCTGAAATAAACATTCCCCGAACGTGGGGAGAGATCTCTAAACCAGAAATCTCAGTAAGACAAGAGGTCCTCAAGGATCTTCCACTCCAAGCTCACTTACATGTTCAATATAAGTTCTAAAAGCATTTATATTAATATCAGTTCCAAAACTATGCAGTGCAACATATATTCATGCCATGTGTGTTTATCACTATCTACTAGCCAGAGAAAAGCAGGAATACGTCTATACCTACATGTAGTACAAGGAACACTGCTTGCACCTCACCCACAGCCTCACCATCTTGTATGTACCACATACTCAGGCTTACTTTATAGGTGGAACACCGCATGCATATCATAAAGGCACTAGCATATAACAGCTCAACAGCATTTCCAAAATATCAAAAGCAAGTAACACAACATGCATATAACCATACCCCCATGGGACATGGTGGAACCACAACATGGCTAAACCTAGGACACGAAAGCTTACCTTGCAAGCTCACTATCCAATGGCAAGAGTCCTCACAGCTCAAGTCCAACACACAGCAGATCACAATCTGATTTAGGACCAACAAGTGTATCAACATACATAACTCCAAAGCATTAACATAAAGACTACGTTCTCCTTTAACGATTTACGTCTTAAGGCTTCCAACAAAGCCACAAGCCCTTAATCACATGATTCTGACTTAGTTCGTTAATTACAGAAGTTCAACTTCATCAATCTAGGGTCCCCAAACCCCCAATAGTCTACTGTCCTCACAGCACAGCTACTGTTCTACGAAATCCCTGAATATCCGGATATTCCTCGGGGCATATCCGGATATGCAATATCCGGATATCTCACTGACCATATCCGGATATACAATATCCGGATATCCAGATTCCCATATCCGGATATCCAGATTCCCATATCCGGATATTTCACGGGCAGATATCCAGATATTTCACGACAGAATGCATAAACTGCATTTCGTGAAGATATCCTTCCAAGGTTGGGCTTTTACCGATAAAAGACACTTAAACATGCATTTCTAGGTGTGTTTGACATTACCCAACATTAAGTTATCATCTTTTAGCCTTTACATGCATCAAGGTTCCATTTTTAAGCATAAAAAATCAAGATCAAGGGTTGAACCACTCACCCAAGCACAACCAGCCAACAAAGGGTGCTCTTGGAGCTCACAAGACCACTCCAAGGTTCTGACCAGGACAGGATACGAAAATGGAGCAACAAGGTGGGATCTTTCCTTCACAAGGTAGCTTCTTAGAACATCAAGCACCAAGAAAATGAACCCCTTCACCCCAACTCAGAACACAGCCCCCAAACACCACCAACACAGTGGCCACCACTCAGAAACAAACCCTCACACTCAACCTCAAGGGTCACTCTTACTGAAGTAAGGCATTTTGATGAAGAAAAGTGGAAGAAAAGGCTTCAAGCTCACACAATAAGGCACCAAGGAAATGGAACAGTGCTCAACAACCTGACCAGCCAACACTCACGCTCAAAAGTCTGTTTTCTAGGGTTGAGTGCCCTTAAAGAGAGTATTTATAGCCCAAACACACTTAAACACATAGTATTAACTTTAATTGCTACGCTTAGTATTTTAATCCCAAACTTTGGATTCTTAACCTACTCAATTTTACAAGAATTATCATATTTTTATTTTATTTTTCGGAGCACCTTTCCGGTACACGCTTTTCATAGCTAGTATCAGTTTCTGGCACCAGTTCTTATTATTTTGACTTGAAACTCGTTTTACAAGTCCTATATATCATTCTAGTAATTATCATGCACTTATTATTATTTTTCGGGATACTTTTTCGGTACGCATTTATACCGACTAGCAGAATCGGTATCTGCACTTTTCTTCCGAAAATCGACTATCAGCATTCTAAATCGCTTACTATAATTATTAGAGCCTCATAATAATTATTAGGGTCAATTATGGAATCATTTCCTAATTTTGCATAATTAATTAATTAAAATTCCTTAATTAACGGTGCGGGTTCTTACAGCAAGTGCCAAGAAAAGATTGAAAACCATTCACCCAAGCGCCATCCTTGTTTCTAATGAGACCCTCACAAGCTGCCCTCTTTGATGAGACAGCTCCATCAACATTTAATTTCAGTCAATTCAACTCTGGATGAATCCAATGAGCAAGCAACATGTTACAAACAGATCTGGTAGTTGAGGTATTCCCCTGCTTAACGTTAGATAATTCAACACAAGTTCTTTGAATTTCTACGATAACATTATCAGGCCTCTTAAAATCTTGTTCATGAAAATATTTGTTTCTCCACAGCCAAATATACCAACAGGATATAAAGAATAGATCTCTCCAATTAGGATACCTAACATCAGAATATAATAACCAATTTTTAGCCAAATGCACAGGTTCTGCTCAGTAAAGAAAAATGGAGGCTGAGAAGGGAACAGAGAGCAGTTCCAGAACTTAGAGGCACGGGGACAATCTCTGAAGGCGTGGAGAATGGTTTCTATCTTATCAAGGCAGAGGTGGCACCGGTCAGATGTATTTCCCCACTTGGCATTTAATTGGTTGATCAGGATTCTTCCATGGGCAAGTTTCCAAATCAGAAATTTGCATTTTTCAGGACCTTTCCACTTCCAAATAATATCCCAGGGAAAGTTTGTAGATAACGCGTCAAAATTCATAAGGCTTGTGTAAGCCTTCTTAACCAAGGAGGTCGAGGGATTCAAACCCTTCCAAGCAAGCACATCACACCCAGCTGCAGCAGTGGGGGGTGGCTGCTATCTTATTAACCACTTGCTGTTCAAAGAAGTGATGAAGTAAAGTGAAGTTCCAATTGCTGGAATTTTTGTCAGTGCAATCATCCACAATATCAGCAATAAGAAGAGGATGGGGTTCCATGACTGCAACACTTAGCAGGTTTGGAATATCCCCAAGCCAATTATCAAGCCAAAAATTGGTATTTTTGCCATCACCAATGTTCCACATCAGGTTGTCTAGAAGCAAAGGCCAAATTTTAGTAAGATTCTTCCATAGTCTCGAGTCATAGGCCTTGCTGATGCATTTACCATTTAGCTCCACCTTCCTACAATATTTAACAAGGAGAACCCGAGACCAGAGTTGCTGGGGATCTTGGATAATAGACCCCTCATTTTCAGTAAGAAAGATTCATTTTGTTTTCTTAAATTTATGATTCCAAGACCCCCCAAGCACTTGGGTTTGCACATTTGCTCCCATGAAACTAGATGAGCTGTCATCTTCTCTTGAGTGTCACCCCAAATGAATCTCCTTTGGATTTTTTCAATTTCATCACAGATCCCAAGTGGTATATTGTTTTTTTCATGTGGAACATAAGGATAGAGGAAATGACTGATTTAGCCAGGACTACTCTACCAGCCGTAGAGAGGTTCTGTTTAGACCAACCATTCAAGATAATAGGCTCATGTAAATCTTTGCAGTAGAGATTATCTTCCATCATCGGTCTCCAATTGGTGAAATTATCTGCGGTCAGCTTGAACATGTCTCCATCATTGGTTATGCCACTGGTCTCCATCTCGTCTCCCTCAGAACCTGTTGAACTCGGGCTTTGATACCACTGTTGGGAACTCGATTCCCTCAAGCTCAGGTTCTACAGCCTTTTACGAAAGTCAGTCAGCAAGATCTTGATCTCGGATCTCGGCAATACCTCGACCTGAATTTCACCAGGTCGGGCAGCGCAGCGGAAAATCAAAAACACAAATAGGAGAGAGAGAGAGAAGGAGAGAGAGAAAAAGAGAGAGAGAGAGAGAGAGAGAGAGAGAACACAAGCAATTTTTAACGTGAGAAAACCTTCTCCAATGAAGAAGTAAAAACCCACGAGACCTAGTCCAGATCAAAGATCCACTATGAAAATAATGGTTAGAAAGAATCAAAATACACCCAATGTGGTGGTTAACTCAACCTCTCCAACAATGGTGATAATCAAACTACCCTAGAGATGTTTCACTCAAACTCTCTATAGAGATCTCTCAAATACAAAGCATAAAGCTTTGCTCTCAGATCTCAAACAATTTTTTCTCAAATATCAAATCTCTCTCTTCTAACCTAGCCTCCACTCTCAACTAATGAATATATAGAGGAGGTGGAATTTAGGATTTAAGGTTTAGGGTTTTTGAAAAACCCCTCAATGGGCTTGGGCTTAGCATTGAAGGAGGAAACCCAACACTATGGATTGAGTTTTAATAATGTTGTTTATGGAGTCTGTGATAAAGATACAGCATGGCCATATAGAAGAGAAAGGGAAGCGTCAGAGGAGCTCTATTTTGGCCTCAAAACCGCATGAGGTCTTCTAGAATTCAAGTGCGAGAGCACACTCCAGAAGCAAAATTGGGTTGATGGGATAGAGTTTCTACTTCATTGAGTCAACTCTGTTGAAGCAACAGAGCGTTCTCTGGAATCTTCAAATATAACTACCAACACATGAAATGTTTGGATTGTTTATGCCTCTAGGTTCTAGGAACAGTAGGACATATAAAATTTTACCAAACAACTAAACTCGTAGGAATGTTGTACCTTTACAAAAGTAAAGCAGTAATTTTCATTACAGGAGTTGCCTAAGACAATGTTTGTTAATAAGTGCTAAAAAAAGTTAACATATAAAAATTAAGGAAAATATAAGTATTAAATTGCAGTACATAATTAAAATATTAAAATTGTTACATAAAAAAGGGAGAAAAAATAATTTTAATATTATAATTATATACTACTTCTAGTACATAGTTAAAAACAGTTGCAGAGACATCCAACGGACCAAAAAACTAACTAACGCAGTTAGCAACACCAAGCTTTTTTATTTAAATTATTCAATGAGAATACCTTCTTTCATTATAATCGTTTATTAAAATAAAAGAACCTGCCACAAAGAGCAGAGATAAAAGGAGGATGGTTCATTGGTTCATTATCCTTGACACCCGCATTGACACTGGGCCTTAAGTGTAGGATCGCTCAAATACAAAATCAACAAATAAAACAACTATTCAAGAATGTCGTGAGGACTTGTGGAGAAAGAGAACAAACTTCTGTGAAATATTTTACTAAACTTCGTTGCTTCTCAATTCTATATTTCTCAAACAATATACTAGACTATTTATAGGCTATAGTTTGCCTTTCTAAAACTGCAACACCAAATAGCCATAAACCACAATTAAAACCAAACTTAATAACAAAACATAACGACTGACTCTTAACCTTTCAAAACTCCTAAACTTAATGCTAACCCTCATGACTCATAAACTCCATAACCGACAAATTAAAACCAAAACTCCTAAGATAAATGTTAACCTTATGACTCATAAACTATCCATAACTGACAACTTTAAACACATTAAAGTAACATTTAACGTTTACTTAACAAAACTCCCCCGTAAACTTAAATGCTTCTTTCTTTCTTAGTGTTGCTTCTACTTTTCTTCAACTTTCTGATCACGCCTGTTTTCTTCAATCTTGATCACTGACAAAAAACATCTAACACCTTCCAACTTAATTAACACACAAAAATATCTCCCCTGCAATTATTTTTCTGAACATATTTTATTTTATCCGGTGGCTTCTTCAATTTGATATTTTCAGTTTCATTAGCAGGACTTTCCTTGTTTCCATTCGCTGTATCTTCTTCACCTGCAAGTTTCTCGTCGCCCAAATTCTCAGTTTCATTCGCCACTTCATCAGTTACTTTCACAATTTTATTTCCTCGTCCAATCCCAATTTCTGCATCATTGGTATTGTCAACAAAACCTCCTTTTCTCTTCAAGACTACATCATTTTCTTCAAATGCACCTTCCATTTTTTCGCCGTTCTCGGCTCCTTCATTGTCGTCTTCCTCGCACCTCCTCAATGGCATCTCGGACCAGTGACCTATGCCGGTCGTCGACATCGACCTCGTCACGCTGGGGTCGAAGTCTCTTCCAAAACATGAACTCGGTGATTTTGCCGGGATCTCCCCCATCACGGTTATCAACACAAAACTCGGATTCACGGTCTCCTCCATGTCGGTCTCCATCAAGCACCTCAGCTTCTCAATCTCCTTTCCGATTTTCGATTCTGTCTCCAGACACTCAGGTTCCACGAAGTCTTCTACCTCGACAATGGACTCGTCATTCCTGTCCTTCTCTGCTTCGGTCTCGGCTCCTTCGTTCTCCTCATCTTCTATCTCGGCTCCTTCGTTCTCCTCCTCTTCTATCTCGGCTCCCTTGGCCGCAACCATCTCTATCGTCTTCTTCTCCGAGTCGTCTCTTACGCGCTCCGACACGTCAATCTCCTCCGTGGATGCGTTGCCGTTGGCAACCTCGGATTCCGCCATCTCGGTCTCTTCTTCATCCGCATCATTTTCCTCATTTTCATCATCATCATTGAAGATTTCATCTTCTTCATTAATCATTGTAGGATCGCTCAAATACAAAATCAACAAATAAAACAACTATTCAAGAATGTCGTGAGGACTTGTGGAGAAAGAGAAAAAACTTCTGTGAAATATTTTACTAAACTTCGTTGCTTCTCAATTCTATATTTCTCAAACAATATACTAGACTATTTATAGGCTATAGTTTGCCTTTCTAAAACTGCAACACTAAATAGCCATAAACCACAATTAAAACCAAACTTAATAACAAAACATAACGACTGACTCTTAACCTTTCAAAACTCCTAAACTTAATGCTAACCCTCATGACTCATAAACTCCATAACCGACAAATTCAAACCAAAACTCCTAAGATAAATGTTAACCTTATTACTCATAAACTATCCATAACTGACAACTTTAAACACATTAAAGTAACATTTAACGTTTACTTAACATTAAGGCAGCTTCTAATGTTGCAGTCTGAAGAACAAAGCTTTGAGCAATCATCGTCAAGGGCGCAAGTTGAATTTGTCAGGGTTTTGGAAGCAGTGTGTCCTGGCCCAAAAGGGCATGCACATAGGTCATTGACGCAATGACGCATATACTTGGCAACCTAAGGCAGTTCTTTTTGCAGCCTCCAGCATCACATGGGCTTAGGTGTTGAAGTCTACGAGTACGAAATAGCTAGGAATATATGAAGTAGTCACAAATGAATTTGATACTACTTGAACAAATTCTATTCTACTTGAATAAAGTAGTCACAAATGAATATATAAAGTCTCTTGGATAGACACCAGCAATGAATATTTTCTTTGGAAAAAGTCAAAGGATGTATTTGTAAATAATTTGAGAAAGATAAGCGTAACCCGACTGTTTTAAAAAAAATAATAAAAATGAAATGAAAGCAAGCGTGACCTAACTGTTATTGAATGATAAATAAAAAAAATGTAATAAGCGTGATCTAACTGTTCTTAAAAATTGGAAAACAATCACAACTCTTTTCTTTCTTGGCATATATATGTTTACCCTAATATGATGAGACTATGAATATTAACAATTTTTTTGAAGATGTATTTGTTGTCCGTGTTTAGTGTGTCACACTGCCATGATTTTAATATGCGAGAAGCAATTGCCTTCTTTTTATTTAATGATGACATATTCGGATGTAGAGATAACGACGACTAACAATGAGAGTCATGAACCAAATGAAACTGAATCAAGATATTCTCATTTTTTATGTAAATCAATGTCATTTGGTATGAATGACCGTTAGTAGGGTCGACATGTAACTTCACACAGTAGTAAAAAATCGTGTTCGAAAGAGTGAAAAAAATGTGTGGGGATTTTCTATTTTATATATCCCCATTCTTGCAAAATGAAGTGGAATATAATATAAGTTTTCCAAGTAAATAGTTGTATGCAAATATATAGATACACCCATTTTGGTACATTATAGTTGGTGTTTGTCCTTAAAATACAACAATATCCTTTACTTCATATGGTAAAACTCGAAGCTCACAGTAAGATCTGATAGTCTTTGACAGGCATTGTTTCTCAAGGTTCTCTGATTTCTGCACAAAGCTCTGCAAGTTATCTCTATGGGAACTCTCTCAACCTGCAATTGGCATTCAACTATTTTATACCCCCAGAAAAAAAGGACCGAAGCTTACTTAAGGCACTCATAAAGTATAAAATAAGAGGTAGGATATTTATACTGTCACTTTTTTCTACTACCATCCACTATAATTATATACTCGTGGAAGTACATAGTTATAATATTAAAAATTGTTTTTCTTTTTCCTCTTTTCAAAAACTTTAAAGAAATTTTTCAGAAATTATTAACTGAAAAGTTTGATCCAACGGTAATTAGCATAGTAGTGGATTGGTAATAGAAAAAAGTGGTCACATGAATATCCTACCTCATAAAATAAATCATGCCTATGTACGAAGTTACAGTGAAAAATATTAACACTCGACACACTACCAACTGAAAATAGAAGCCCATTTATTAACATGGCATGCAGATTCTTCTGCAGCAGTATTTATGTCTGTTGTCAAGCAGAAGTATCTATTTCTGCTGTAAGTGGGGTGGATGCTTACTAATAAATCTAAACTCAAAATAAATTTCAATGTCCTTTATTTTAGGGCAAGACAACACCAAAATTCTAAGAAAATCTATGAGGAAATTCGACCTTAAAAAATATAAATCTTGCATGAGATTAAAAATGAAGTCAGCCTTGAGATTTAGCTAGCACAATATATGTTTCTTTTCCTAATAACCTAACACAATCATGGAAACAGTTCAAGCATAACAGAAAAAGTTTTAAAAGGAGACTCATAAATATGCAGGATCAACTGGCACATATCATATATCAGTGGCAACTAATTTGTTCTCTCTATCTTAATGGCTGTTGTAATTCTGAGTGACTGAGGACTAAGAAAACATGGATCAGAATTCAGAAGGCAGCCCTGGCATATAGATCTTAGTCTCCAGCAGCATGAAAGAAAGTTAAAAGGTTAAGAAAACATCCCTAAACAAATGGCATCAACCTATAACAAATTCAGACTAAAATCAATATTATCATTAACAAATCATTATGAAGGAAGCAACTAATGGACTAAAATGTAGGCAAAAGATAAACAAGTATAAAGGTTTATGTTCACCATTTGTTCAATAATAGGTTCAGCATCAAGTCCTTCAGTCACAAAGTGACTTGTTGCACCAATTAATTTCACACTTGCATCAAAGGCCTGCCGAGACAATCTTTCATATTAAACCATGTTTACAAAATTAGGAAGGAAGCACGAATAGTGCATAACAAATTGTTAGAAGTGGCAATACTCTAACCCATGAAATGCAGGAAGTTAGATGGATTGCCACTGCCAAAATGATGGCAACAGACCATAGTGAATGTTAATTATATCCTTTCCATAACTCCTTAGAAATGAGCTGGATAATATCTGCACAAATAAATTATTACCACAGATTTCTTCAAAAGAACGGACAAAAAAAAAAAACTAATGTTTGTAGGAGGTTAGATCTAGAATTAACATAAAGAGAGAAACCAGAGGAAGATAGAGAGAGAGGGTAGAGATTTGCAAGATGAGAGAGAGATTGTCCAAACTTTCAATATCTTCTATTCACGCCCCTCATGGGCTATTTAACTACTTTTCTAACAATATGCTTTCCTTACGTCAGTTTACTAATTACAACCATTGATAATTACATAAACTCACTAATACATCTTTTATTTACTTATTGAAAATAATCCTGCAAATATGCATGCAGGCTTCTTGGTATTGCGAGTGGGCCTCGTTTCACTGAGCCCATTGGGTTGAGGTGCAACATTCCCTTCCCCATCGAGACAAGACTCGTTCACGAGTAGGGTAGGGTTAGGAGGAAAGTGGGCCCAGGCACATGATGGAGTCTGAGCGACAGCTGGGGTGTGAGTGGGGTTAGGTAGGAGTAAGGGTTGCTGGGGTTCGGTTACTTTACGCTGATTGGCTGATGAAGGGATAAGAATCTCTTTTGCTGCAATCTCATTGGCTGCTGGCGTGGTGTGGGGTAAACGAAGTGCTTTATCCAATGGACTAACTAATGAGGCCTGAGGCAGTGCATTGGACAAAGGAGAACTAACACTTTGCTTGAGTGTCGTGTTGGGAGAGTGTTGTTGAGTGAGGGTTTCCTCTGTCTGTCTTGGTGGCTGAGATGAAACGGATGTAGAGTCAAGCAAGGACTCGTCCTCCCAAGTAGAGGCTTCTGTGGCAGGCCCTGCCACTGGACTAGAACCTGTGAAACTTCTCGCCCCTGTCTCCAGATGACCCGTCGGGATACAATAGCCATAGGAGGGTGAGCGAGTGGGTTGTCAAAGGTGTCCATAGTGAGGTTGTGGATCGTGTAGTGCCCAGAAGCTACAAACGGTCGCAACAGGGAAACATGAAAGACTGGATGCACCCTTGAACCAGTTGATAACTGCAGACGGTAAGCCACACCCCCAATGCGTCCAAGGACTGCAAAAGGGCCAAAGAAACGAAGGCTGAGCTTATGGGAGGACCGGCGGTGAACCGATAGCTGGCGATATGGTTGTAACCGCAAGAGAACCTGATCTCCAACCTCAAAGGTAATATCTTTCCGCTTCTTGTCTGCTTGTAATTTCATGCATGCCTGTGCCTTTTGTAAGTTGTGCTTTAATGATGTCAGGAGGAGGGAACGCTGATGTAAGTCTGTGTCAACGGCATCCAGAGCAGTGGTTCCCATAGAGTACTCCAACAGACACGGTGGAGAGCGACCGTAGGTGGCTTGAAAAGGTGAAAATCCCGTCGATCGATTGTGGGAAGTGTTGTAATGAAACTCTGCGCAGCTCAAGAACTGGGACCAGGCAGATGGGTTGTCGTGAACGAAACAACGTAGGTAATGTTCCAACCCTCGATTTACTCGTTCGGTCTGGTCATCGGTCTGGGGATGGTAGGCCGAACTAAAATGCAAGGTTGTACCTTGCAGGTGACACAGTGTCTTCCAAAACGCACTGACAAAGATAGGGTCCCTATCTGAAACGATGGATTTCGGGGGTCCGTGTAGTTTCCCTATGTTGTCCCAAAAAAGCTAAGCCGCCTTGGGTGCAGAAAATCTGGGAGTTAGAGCTGTGAAATGAGCTCCTTTGGTCAGTCTGTCAACGATGACCATGATTGCTGTAAACCCTTGTGATAGGGATAAATGAGTGATAAAATCCATAGAGAGGTCAGTCCATATGGTGGCTGGAATAGGAAGGGGTTGTAGCAGGCCATAGGGTAGATGGTTGGGAGCTTTTGTTTTCTGGCAAATTTCACAGTGCATAATAAACTGCTGAATATCTTGTTTCATGTGTTTCCAGGTGAACTTGGCACTCAGGCGTAGAAGGGTTCGACGGACACCAGCATGCCCCCCAATCGTGGAAGAATATAACTCATGAAGGAGAAGAGGGACGAGGGAAGAACCAACCGGAATGTAGACACGACCCTTATGTAGCAGTAACCCATTTTGATTTTGCCATTGTGGTCATTTTGAGGGTGTAATTTGTAAGTCCTGTAGGATCATTGTAGCATAGGTATCCTTCTGTAACTCGGACTGTGATATGGAACTATATTCAGAGACAGGGCCACTAATGGCCATAATTGTTGGGGACGAAGAGTAGCTGGTCCCCTCTGATTGACGTGAAAGAGCGTCAGCTGCAGTATTAGACTTGCCGGGTCTATACTGGATAACGTAGTGGAAACCCAACGATTTTGCTAAGAACTGTTGTTGCTCAGGTGTCTGGATCACCTGAGACATCAAGTGGTGCAGGCTCTTGTGGTCCGTCTTGATGATAAATGACGTCCCCAGGAGGTATTGTCGCCATTTTGTCACTACAGAAGTAATGGCAAACATCTCGCGTAGATAAGTGGACTTAGCTTGCATGCTCTTTGATAATTTTCTGCTAAAAAAAGCAATAGGATGATTAGACTGTAATAACACAGCACCTACACCCACTCTAGAAGCGTCAGTTTCAAGTACAAATGGTAAATTAAAATTGGGAAGGGCTAAAACATGAGCATTAGTTAATAGGAGCTTAAGGGATACAAAGGCTTGCTCTGCATGAGAATCCCAATTGAATGCATCCTTAGAGAGTAAGTCAGTGAGAGGAGCAGCAACATTTGCATAGCCTTGAATAAACCTGCGGTAATAGCCTGAGAGACCCAGAAACGCACGTAACTGAGTGACAGTGCTAGGTCGGGGCCACTCTTTAACCGCCTGAATTTTAGATGGGTCCGGGGAAACCCCAGATGCTGAAATAATGTGCCCAAGGAAATGAATTTCCTGCACAGCAAAAGAGCACTTTGTGAACTTAACAAAAAACTGGTGCTGGCGGAGCGTGTGTAACACTTGGGTTAAATGATCCATGTGGCCCTGTAGTGAGGGGCTGTAGATGAGGATATCATCAAAGAATATCACTACAAATCGCCTGAGAAACTGAGTGAATATGTGATTCATAGTGGCCTGAAATGTGGATGGGGCATTGGAAAGCCCAAAAGGCATCACTAGGAATTCGAAATGGCCACTGTGGGTTCGAAAAGCTGTTTTAGGCACATCCTGGGGTGCCATCTTGATCTGATGATAGCCAGATCGTAAATCCAGTTTTGAAAAAATATGAGCTCCATGTAGTTCATCAAATAACTCATCAACGGTGGGTATAGGGAATTTATCAGGGATAGTGATGGCATTTAGGGCACGATAATCAACACAAAAGCGCCATGTACCATCTTTCTTTCGAACCAATAGGACGGGTGAGCTGAAAGGCGATTGGCTGGGTTGAATAATCCCAGTGGCTAACATGTCACTCACCATGCGCTCAATCTCAGATTTCTGGAAATGTGGATAGCGGTAAGGGCGGACTTGCACAGGCTTAGAATTGGGAAGGAGGTGAATATGATGGTTGAAAATTCTATCTGGAGGTAACGAAGTAGGTGAGGGGAAAATATCATGAAACTGGGTTAGGATACGCTGGATAGAGGGAGGTGTTTGGGTGGAAGGTGAAGGGGACGGTTGAGTAGTGGTGTCACTGGTAAGACACATAAAACAAGAGGAAATGGAATCCTGGCTAACGAGTTTGTGGAGCTGGGCTTGTGAGATTTGTGTAAGTGGGGCAGTAGCAGCGCCCTGTAATGTAATGGAGGAATCCAAATGGTTGAAGGTCATGATCAATTGGGAATAGTCGGTAATAATTGGGCCAAGAGTAGCCAGCCATTGGATACCCAAAACAACATCTGCCCCTTTAAGATCCAGAACAAATAGGTCCACAAGGAATGTGGTGTTTTGAAGCACAAGTGGTGTAGCAAGGCACGAGGCTGTGCAAGAAAGAGCATCACTATTTCCATCCTGCACATGGAATGAGTTAATATGTTGCATAGCTAAACCAATAAAATAAGCCATACGAGCAGTAATAAAATTATGAGTATTGCCTCCGTCAACCAAAACCTGAACAATTTTACCATGCACTGAGCCTTCCAAGCGGAAAGAGCGTGCACTCCTGTGGCCAAATAATACGTTAAAGCTGATTTCAGGAGTCACATTAATAGTGATAGTGTCCGCATCACTGTCAGGTATGGCAGGCTCCTGATCCTCGTCAGTTCCTTCGAAGTAAACCTAATGGGCTTAAGTGTAAGGCCCAAACCTAATCCAAACCTAATCCTAATATAGTCAGAATACAGTCAGACTATTTACGGATAAGACAGAATCCAATCATATCTAATCAAATCTAATCATATCATATCTAATATTCTAACACTCCCCCTCAAGCTGGTGCGTATATATTATGAGCACCAAGCTTGTTACAAATGTATTCAACCCGAGGACCTCTAAGAGTAGTGAAAACATCTGCTAGTTGATTAGACGAGTTGACAAAAGCTGTCTTGATTTCTCCTGACTGAATCTTTTCCCGAATGAAGTGACAATCAATCTCTATATGTTTGGTCCTCTCATGAAAAACAGGATTAGAGGATATATGTAGCGCAGCTTGATTATCACAGATGAGTGTCATGGGTTGTTTCTGTTCACAAAGATGAAGCTCCTGAATCAACTGCTTTAACCAGATCAACTCACAGGTAGTATTTGCCATTGCACGATACTCAGCTTCTGCACTAGATCGGGACACAACAGGTTGTTTCTTGCTTTTCCATGAGATTAAGTTTCCTCCGAAGAAGACACAATAACCAGAAGTAGAGCGTCTGTCCGAGGGTGATCCTGCCCAATCGGCATCTGAGTAACCACAAATTTCTGTATTTCCCTGATCCGAATACAACAAACCTTTTCCTGGTGCTCCTTTGATGTATCGGAGGATCCTCACAGCAGCATCCCAATGTGAATCACAAGGGGAATCAAGGAACTGACTGGCCGTACTGAAAGCGAAAGAAATATCTGGCCTAGTCACAGTAAGATAATTGAGCTTCCCAATCAGCCTTCGATAACGTCCAGGATCAGATAACGGCTCCCCCTGTCTGGGCAATAACTTAACATTAGGATCCATTGGTGTATCAACTGGTTTACACCCCAACATACCAGTCTCTTCTAGGATATCCAAGGCATACTTCCTTTGACAGATAGAAATGCCCTGTCTAGATTGCGCCACCTCAATTCCCAAGAA
The DNA here is from genome assembly GCF_033153095.1 of Gastrolobium bilobum. NCBI lineage: Eukaryota > Viridiplantae > Streptophyta > Magnoliopsida > Fabales > Fabaceae > Gastrolobium > Gastrolobium bilobum. Next base: position 3,836 of record NW_026896871.1, on the reverse strand, counting down.
GTAACGCAGCTTCCCAAGGTCCTTTGTTTGAAATGCACTGAATAAATGTTGTTTTAACTGATGGATTCCGTCTTGATCACTTCCGGTGAGGATGATGTCATCAACATAGACTAACAAATAGATGCACTTGTTAGGAGATGTAATCCTATAGAATACAGAATGGTCAACTTTACTGCGAATTAGGCCAAACGCCTGTACAACAGAACTGAAGCGACTGAACCATGCTCGAGGAGACTGCTTGAGACCATATAAGGATTTTCGAAGACGACATACCTTCCCAGACTCCCCCTGAGCAACAAAACCATGTGGTTGCTCCATGTAAACTTCTTCTTGTAAATCACCATGAAGAAAGGCATTTTTGATGTCAAGTTGAAGGAGTGGCCAGTGACGAACAGCAGCAAGGGCAAGAAATAGGCGGACGGACGCCATCTTAGCGACTGGAGAGAATGTATCGCTATAATCAAGGCCAAAGATTTGAGTAAAACCCTTGGCAACTAGGCGTGCCTTGAGACGATCAACATGGCCATCAGGTCCAACTTTCACAGTAAACACCCAGCGACAACCAACTATAGACTTCTCTGGAGGAGCAGAAACAAGGTCCCAAGTGCCATTGGTATGAAGTGCGGTCATCTCATCAAGCATCGCTTGGCGCCATCCTAGATGGGAAAGTGCTTCACCTGTGGTCTTAGGAATAGAAACAGAAGAAAGACTAGAAACAAAGGTGAAATGAGGAGCAGAAAGGCGATCATAGCTCAAGAAGGTATAAAGAGGATAAGGATTACGAGTAGTACGTGTACCTTTTTTTTGAGCAATGGGAAGAGCCTCTGGTGAAGGATCCGGAGGGGAAGAATCAATTGCAGAGGGCAATGAGTCAGCAGGGGTCGAGTCGACTGGAGGTACTGTCTTACGACGCTGATAAGTGAGAAGTGGACGGTCCTTAGGTACTGGAGCAATAGGTGATGGCTTATCTGGAGTAGAAGCACTTGCATCTGGCAAAGACAAGTCAAGAAAAGGAACAGGAAGAACATGATCAACCTGTGACAATGGAGATGGGATAGAATTAAAGGGTTGTTGATCAAAAAAGGTGACATCCGCAGAAACTAAGTAACGCTTGAGGTCAGGAGAGTAACAGCGATAACCCTTTTGAAGACGAGAATAACCAAGAAAAATGCATTTAAAGGCTTTGGATGTTAACTTATCCTTACCAGGAGTGAGATCATGAACAAAACAGGTACAACCAAAAACATGTGGGGATAGAGGAAAGAGAGGAACATCTGGAAACAATAAGTTATGAGGAATATCATTATTAAGCACAGATGAAGGCATGCGGTTGATGAGAAAGCAAGAAGCAAGGACTGCATCAGCCCAGAAGTGAAGAGGAACATGCATGTGAATAAGAAGAGTCCTGGCAATCTCAATGAGATGTCTATTCTTACGTTCAGCTACTCCATTTTGTTGTGGAGTGTGAGGACAAGTGGTTTGGTGTAAAGTACCCTGTGTGGCTAAGAAGTGAGAAAAGTCAACAGAAACATACTCCTTAGCATTATCACTACGTAAAATACGAATAGAAGCACCAAATTGAGTATGAATTTCAGCAGAAAACTTTTGATAAATAGAAAACAACTCAGAGCGGTTTTTCATTAAATAAATCCAAGTACAACGGGAGAAATCATCAATAAAGGTGACAAAATACCGAAAACCTAAAATAGACACACTACGACTAGGACCCCAAACATCTGAATGAATAATTGAAAAAGGAGCATCAGCTCGTTTATTGACTCGATTAGCAAAGGAGGAGCGTATGTGCTTTCCTTGCTGACATGACTGACAATCTAAAGTTTGAAGACCGGATAAAAGAGGAACCATCTTCTGTAATTTCGCAAGATTAGGATGCCCGAGACGACTGTGGATGAGCTGTGGAGATTCTGTGAGAGAACAAGCAACTGAAGGACTCGGCACATCAAGGTAGAACAGACCCCGTGACTCACGGCCCACTCCAATCATCTTCCCCGTACCCGGGTCCTGCACAGAAACAGAATGGTTTGAGAATGTGACAATACAATTAAAAGAATTGATCAATTTACTAACCGATATTAAATTATAAGGGATGTGAGGAATGTAATAGACAGATGTCAAGGTCAATGAGGAGGTTGGACAGATTTGTCCAATCCCATGAACGGGGGCCTTAGTTCCATCAGCAAGAGTAAAAGAGGGTAAATTATTAGAATATGTAAGGGAAGGAAAGAGTTCCTTATTACCACAGAGGTGATCAGTAGCACCTGAGTCAAATATCCAAGGACCAAGTGATGCAGAATGAGAAACACAAGCAACAGGATTACCAGTTTCTGAAGCAGAGGCCTGAGATTGAGGAGAGGACTTCCTGAGAAGGGCCTGGAATACTGCATATTCTTCAGAGGAGAGAGAGACTGAACCATTTGAAGCAGTATCCGATTGAGCTACATTAGCAGCAAAAGAAGGTCGCATGTGAGGATACTTGGTGTAGCAGCGTTCCTCATAATGACCAAGTTGCTGACAGTAATGACAACGAGGTCGCTGACCACGTCCGACTGGACCTCCTGGGCCTCCTGGGCCACGACCTCCTGGGCTACGTCCTCCTGAGCCTCCTGGGCCTCTACCACGACCACGTCCACCTCCAATATGCCCGCGAAAATCAGTACGGGAAACTAGAGCAGTAGAATCAACAGCAGAAGACGATGCAGGAGCAGATTTCTTATTCAAATTCAGAAGACGCTGATACGTCATGGATAGATCAGGCTCCCCACTAGTCAAGATAGTATCACGAACATTATCATATTCTTCGGGAAGGCCAGAAAGTGTGGCAACCATAAAGAGACGTTCCACCTGTTTCCGATATGCAGTAGCATCAGTAGGGTAGGGCATCATATCCAAATATGCCTGCATCAAAGAGCGACTCTTGCCAATATATGTCTCCATCTGAATGTCGGATGATTTGCTCAATTCCATAAACTGAGAGATGATGAAATAGAGCTGCTGAACATCATTAGTGTAGAGGTTTTTTGCTTCCTCCCACACTTCAGTGCAAGTTTGAAATGAATAAAAGATATCCAAGACAATCGGATCAATGGATTGCCAGAGGATACTCAGAAGTTGGTTGTCAATCTTTTCCCCAATTTTGAAGAAGGTAAGGACCCAATATTGGTACGAGATATTAGGAGAATTTCTCGACTTGACCTCCGGAATGGTATATCAAATCACAAAGATACAAACGGCAGAAGGTGGAGGTACGCACAAAAAGTCGCGTTGAAGCCCAGCGCGGAAGACTTCCGATGGTGGCCGGACTTCCACAGAGCAGGTCGCCGGGAGGAGAGGGTTCTGTTCGCGTTCGTTCCAGACTGAAGACTCGCCGGAAAAGTACTCCGGCAGCCTGAACAGTGGCTGACGGTGGCTGATGGTGCTCCGGTGACTGTGGACACGTGCAGAAGATGCCTGGAGAGGACTTACAGCCTTTGATATCTTACCGGAAGGACGCACGACAAAGAAAAGATGACTCCTAAGCAGTGGGCTTAGGTTTTAAAGCGAAGAACAAGATTTCTAAGCGGAAGCAGGGTTCCCAGAACGAAATAGCTCTGATACCAAGTTAAATTTAAAAGAATACGTTGTGTATTGATCTGTGTCAGGGAGTTACAATATATAGAGACCCTAATGGGCTTAAGTGTAAAGCCCAAACCTAATCCAAACCTAATCCTAATACAGTCAGAATACAGTCAGACTATTTACGTATAAGACAGAATCCAATCATATCTAATCAAATCTAATCATATCATATCTAATATTCTAACAGTAACGAAGGACGG